>NC_092281.1:14839718-14874718 GCF_036320965.1 Panulirus ornatus
CGACCTCCAAAGATCGGTCTGGCAGGACGTCTTGCGACCTTACGTATAATCTAGTCGATTTTCCAGACTCTATTTCTAAACCCTACACCTCGGCCTAGGAATAAGCTGTAGTTCTGCTTCATCCACCGTGGCCTACCTCGGTAGATATCCATCCACTGCACCAGTATTCCACTATACAATTCCACGTTGCTTCATACATCTACAAATGGTGAAGGGCAACACTTGGTGCAGGAGGACACTGTGATTCTGGCGACGAAATGCTCGGGGCTCATGATTTCACTGAGTAAATCCTAATCCTAATGTTCGAAATACAATTTCATGATCAACATAAACGTAATTTCAAACGCAAAATATCTGAGAGAGAGAGAGAGAGAGAGAGAGAGAGAGAGAGAGAGAGAGAGAGAGAGAGAGAGAGGGAGAGAGAGAGAGAGAGGAGAGAGAGAGAGAGAGAGAGAGAGAGAGAGAGAGAGAGAGAGAGAGAGAGAGAGAGAGAGAGAGAGAGAGAGAGAGAGAGAGAGAGAGACTTCGATGCGGGTACAGAGACCTGGGCGCTTACCAAGCTCCGGTATGACTCGCCTCACTAACAACATCTCGGCAGATACAACAAAAACATAACTCAATATACGAACACAAGCATGACTTTCCAATCTGCTCCAGACTGGCCATATCAAACTGATGGCCAGATGAACAGAGAGACTGACAAGGGCATCAGATACCGCCACCACCTCAACTTTCACACCCACTAACCCCACCCTACCCTACCCCCCCAACTTACACCCTGGATTCGCAGGTACACACAAAAAAAGGTGACAAGATTGGGTGCAACGAGGCAGAAAAAAGATAACCCAGTCCAGAGGCGACCTGGTCCAGAGATCAGTGGGAGAGGCACACGTCTGTCTGACACTCCTGCCAGCCGCCAGCCATGACAGAAAGCAGGAGAGAAAAAAAAGGATAAAGAAAGACGACAAGGATACAAGAGTAGTAGCCGGAGGAGGAGAGGTACGGGAAGGAACAAAAGGAGGGACAGAGGATGAACGGAGGACAAGAAGTCAAGAAGAGGAGCAGATTAGAAGACAAAGAATGAGACACAGATGGTAATGCCCCATCCCGGCTACAGCTGACGTCCACGACGAACGCTTTAGGATAAAGAAACGAGAGAGGAATCATACCAAGGAAGGAGAAGGAGGAGGAGGAGGAAGAGAATAAGGAGGATGAAAAAAGAGAAGTGTGGTGAGTGTAGGACTCAGAGGCGACGCAGCCGCTGACAGGGGTCTTCTTAGTGAGACAACACACCTCTTACTACCACGACGGAAACATAAAACACTGGAGTGACAGCGCGGCCCAGCTGGCTGACCCCGGACACCTGTAATTACCCATACGGACCTGACCGAGCGCAGGCAGGGGGGCACCGGCCTTGCTGCAGCTACTGAAGGCGTTCACTGTCCGTCGATATCCAATAATTCACTCAGGCCACTTACAGCAGAGTGCCCCCCACCCCAGTAATTGGGTCTCATTCATTCAGCGCAACGTCCAGATTTGAGAGCAGATGAAAACCTCACTCCCACAGCCCTAAGAGAGTTATGGGCACTAGGTCATCAACGGTTCAGACGCGGGGGCAACACTGCCATGGAGCTCTGGATTGAGGAAGTGGCATCATCAGCCCCATGTGCCGCTGTCTGTTCTATGTCACCCTCTTAAATGATCTATTGTTGGCAGCTTGTGTAACAGGGCGTCATCTGTCACTCTCTGTACTTTCTTCACAATACGTGACCCACTTCTCTTCTTATCCTTTTTCGGACGATTAGACTCCGTACATCGCATGACGCGCACCTCAATGAACGGTTGGACCTCAATGAATCTAATCACCTTCACCTGTGAGGCACTTGCCACGTCTCTCGTTCCGGAGGAGACGCGAGTTTGAAAGGAATGTGACCAAGCAACAAAAGTATGACCATAAGAGAAGAAGGTAAACACAAGGACGAGCAGCCTGGGTCCGCTATACCTGTCCCTCTCAACGTTAAGAGCATTTCCGTGTACATGAAGACGATAGAACGAAGCCACACCACGTCCACCGGGATAATGAGGACCATTTCTGAAGCGCACACAACGTATATTTATCATGTGCAACCGAAAGAAGTTCCATGTTATCATGACAGCCTGAAAGCCAGCCTGATTATGGAATGGGTCAACACTGGTCCCCTCCCTGCCCGCACGGCAAACACTCTACACCACTTGGAGGCGCGAGAATCACTCGCTAATCTTGGCGAAGAAAATGAATACGGAACACAAAAGTTGAACTCAATGACAACAATACATTTAACATCTAAGACATAGAGGACTGATACCCTGCACGAATGGCCTCAGACTGAGCCGCGGCGGACCAAAGAAAGCAACCACGACACCAGCATAAGACACTAGGTATAAAGACTGTACAGATCATAACCTATATACAGCAATCCGTGGCTATCAGAGAAAATGCAAAATCAAGGCGAACTAGAATGACCAGTTCCAGGGACCGACGGGTCCATTACTTTAAGTATTGCACAGTTCCTTCTAAGCCTAACTGACTGATACACAGATACTGTGCTTGCCCGATCTTGTAGACAACAGATAATAACAGCCTGGATGATCAGATACAGTGGAGGATCCAATTCTGAGCAGCAGATAAGAAGAAGAAGAAGAAGAAGAAGAAGAAGAAGAAGAAGAAGAAGAAGAAGAAGAAGAGAAATGAAATTAAAGAAAAAGAGAACCCTAAAAACTCCCACCACGTAAAGCTAATGGAATCGGGAGGAACTGGACAGAGGAAGGTAGAGAGGGGCAGGATGATGAAGATGCGGGGAATATGATGAGAAAGATGATAGTGACGGAGTGAATACATGTAGGAGAATTAAAATGATACAGACAATAAAGATGGAGAGATGAAAGAAATTGATGAAGGACAAATGTCTGTAAGTGAAGCTGTAACGCATATACGGATAAATATGGAGGAAAAAGAAGACAAAAATAGGAAGAACGAAAGACAATAAGGAAGACAGAGAATACAGGACAGAGAAACAAGTGATGAAACTAAAAGAGATAGAGAGAGAAAATACACGATGGGAATAATCAAATAATGGAAATATGGAAGAACTACAGAATAAGAAGTAAATGATGGAGAGCGATGAAGAAATCGAAGACAGAGAAAAGTGGATGATGAGAACCGGGGAAAACAGAAATAAAGATCGAGGAGGAAATATGGAGAAACAAGAATAGACAGATTGGAAGGAATGCTTAATGCAAAGAAACACACCTTAGTCCGGGCCACAGCTCTGGGACTGACCACATCAAACAGTGAAACAGCACATGCGCAGACATTCTGTTCAATGCATTGAGGGAAACTTTCAGTCTCGAGCGTACATGCTGTGCGAGAAGACACGTCAGGTTAAGCTATCATTACACACGTATAATCATGACAAGAGAGGCACTATCTCACGTAGCCTTCACAGTCTGGTATATGGAAATCACCCTCACACCGGCCGGGTACAACCTCACACACACACACATTCTCACGGCTATGCTCAGCAGACGACAGCCAAATAGATCCCCCCCAAACTACAACGATGAAAATCGTAACCAAACACACTAGCGTTAGAGAAATACATCCAACGAAGTAAACTAAACACACACACACACACACACACACACACACAGAGCCAAACGGGCAAAACTTAAACAACGCCCACAAACCATCTAATCTGTCCACGGTATGAGGGGAATGAGCAACATGAAATGCTAAACAGGCAACCATCGTTCATGCATGAAAACAAAACAAAACCCCCCAAAAAAACCGGTCCGAGTACCGATAATAGATCAGGAAATCGTGAGCGCATCTGAGGCGACCCACCCTTGGGGGGGGTTTATAATATGGCTGAGGAACCAGTGCCCCCCACCTCCCATAATTGACTGGCCAGGTAACCCGCGCCACTCGACGACGGCCCCGCCAGGATAACAGAGATGACGCCTCGATAACGATGATGCAGATGATGTGATGATGGACGGAGGGAGGGCGGGGGACGGGAAGGAAGCTAGGGAGAGGGAGGAGAGGAGGACGGCTCTAACGAGGCAGGGGATCCAGCCCACCCGCTCTAATTAACAGAAAATCTACTTTAAGAAAAAAAAAAAAAGAAAAACTTGCTGGTGCTTAACAACGAGGCAGGGAGGAATGTGATGCATGGAGGGAGGTGGGGGTGTTGGAGGGAGAGAGAGAGAGAGAGAGAGAGAGAGAGAGAGAGAGAGAGAGAGAGAGAGAGAGAGAGAGAGAGAGAGAGGAGGGAAGAGGGAAGGAGATGGAAGGGGTGAAACATTGGAGGGGAGGGAGGACAAAGGGAGAAGGAATGGAGAAGCAGTGGCAAGAGTCAGTCCTCTACATGCACAAGGTCAAACACACACACACACACACACACACACACACACACACACACACACACACACACACACACACACACATACACACACACACTGCCGGGCTGGATATCACAAGGCCCATATAATGGCCCCGGTGGCTTTGTACGGAGGGGCTGACGGTAATGGAGGAAGGGAGGGAGGGATGGGAGACCTAGAGGGAAGGGAATGGGGAAAGATTAGACGGTAAGAATGACTGAAAGACTACATGAAGCAAGAGGAAGAGGAGTTGGGTCAGATACACGGGAAAAAATATATATAGGAATACACGGGAGGCGGGAATTGAAAAGAAGAATCGAAACTGGATGGTATGGAGAGAGAGAGAGAGAGAGAGAGAGAGAGAGAGAGAGAGAGAGAGAGAGAGAGAGAGAGAGAGAGAGAGAGAGAGAGAGAGAGAAGGCACGGACCGGAGAGTAAAGAAAAATGACCTTAGGAACTTTTGGAAATCAAGTCTTGCACAAAATTTCCTCGGACTTTTCCTATAGCTTTCTTCCTTCTTTTTTTTTCCTCCCCTCCCTATAAAACTTTGCTCCAGGAGGCTTATATACTCGGCGGAAAAGTCCCATAGTGTCCCACATTAATTATCTCGAGCACGACTCCTCACAAAGTTGTAGGATCTCCCCCTACCACCACCAAGTAGCAGGAAATTCCCCTCCCCCATCAACTGGCATGAGCCTCCCGGAGAAGGAGCAGGTAACCTCCCCCCCTCAACAAATCGCGACAACTTCCTCCAGAGAAAAGAAAAATCTTCCCCTTCAGATCCCCCACACATATCCTCTACCCCCCCTAATCAAGAACCACGAACTCCCTCCCCCCAGGCAAGTACCTATATCAGATCCTGCACACGTCAAGTTGTTCCTCCTCAGTTGCCAGAGAAGAACCTCCCTCAGGAAGGAGCAAGAACTGCTGGCACTTAGGAGGACACCCATCCCTCCACAAGACCTACCCTCTATCCTCCCCCTCCCTCCACTTGGATGAAGCAGATGGCATTGCTCACGTAAAAAAAGGAAGGAACTTTTTCTTCTTTTTTTTGAACATTTTATTCCTATCACGCCATCAGACTTTTCGCAAAGGAAAAAAAAAAAATCCAGTTCACTGAAAGTCGACGGAGAGTAGTGGTGTGGAAGGTGGAGGCTGTGGGGTGGATGTGGCGGGGGTGTTGGGGGTGGAGGACGGTGTGAGCGTGGTGGTGGTGGTGGTGGTGTAGGGGAGATAAAAGTTGGCGTGGGAATGGAGATGGTGTGAAGTGTGGCTTCCGTGTGGAAGGTGGAGACGGTGTGGATGGTGGAAGGGGGTGTGGAGGAGGGACGGTGTGGATGGTGGAAGGGGGTGTGGAGGAGGGACGGTGTGGAGGAATACTCCTCCCTGCGGAACCTTCCATCAGGCTTAGCCTATTGATACCCAAGAGCTGGTGCAGAGGCAGGTACGGTCCAACTAACAGGTCATTACCTGCAGATTACCCACTGTACTGACATCCAGCAGCTTTGGCGGGGCCCACGCCACACTGCACCGGTACGAACACAAGGGGCGGTGATGTAAACAAGTGGGGGGTGGTGGTGGGGTTTGGAAGGGATAGAGGCAAGCAGGAAAGTGGTGGTGGAATGAGGTGGAACATCGTGGTGGGTGGAGGGCGTGGGTGGAGAACCTTTACCGTAATTACCTTCGCTAACTTTAGTAAACACGACACATGAGGAAGATATGTGGGTATAAATAATGGACCCACGTACAGCCGTGCGTCTCGAGCGCTGTGTGAGACATAACGCGCAATAAGTAAAGACAAATGCAAGAAATATGAACCATAAAAAGATAGGGGAAAAAATGTATGAAAAAAAAGCAACCAGAGTGTAAAGCAGGCTTTCCATCTCATCTATTTCTCCAGGTATCAATCGCTTTCCATCTCATCTATTTCTCCAGGTATCCATCGCTTTCCATCTCATCTATTTCTCCAGGTATCCATCGCTTTCCATCTCATCTATTTCTCCAGGTATCCATCGCTTTCCATCTCATCTATTTCTCCAGGTATCCATCGCTTTCCATCTCATCTATTTCTCCAGGTATCCATCGCTTTCCATCTCATCTATTTCTCCTGGTATCCATCACTTGTTTCTCTAAGTGTCTCCCCCGGCCTCTAACACACACTTGCACCCGGAGGCTGTTGCTGCTTCCCACACTTTCTGCGAGTAGGCCGGTCGCTCGAGGAGAACTAACCATTATGAAGCCTCCTTTCTTCCTTTTTTTCCCTCCCTCATACAGCTAATTCGTGGAGTTCTTTTCAATTTTTTCGCCATTCCCTTTTCTTATTATCTCTCTGCCTTTAAAAACCGTGTCTACATACACCTGCAGAGCCGTGTCTATTTTTTTTTCCTCTACCAGAGATCGTCTTTGACTGGGGCCATATTTTGCCCGTGCTATGTCCGTCACAATGAACAAAAAAAAAACAAACAGCCTCAACATGAATGTATAATGACCGTATGCCACCCATCCCTCCCTCGTCGCGTTACGGCCAAACCACTCGCTTGGCCCTCGGGGTCTGTGTGGCCTGTGTGTGTATCTCTACGTATCTACGGAGCGTCCGCACAAAGGTTTACATTTGTTTACAAGTTAAGACCCAGGCGTCAGTTACCCGCCCACACGCAGGTGTCCCACGCTGTTATATGACGTCCGTTTCTTGCTGGCTTAACGTGGATAATGTCCAGCCATAAATATGAGTGGTTCCTCCCTCCCACAATCATCTGCCGAGCCCGGGCTAAAAATCCCTTAGCGAAAATACAACCGTCTTTCCCCAAGCAATTCATACAACAAGGGGGAATCTATACACAACAAAAATACTGACATTACCACATTGGTCAATGTTAAGTCCGTCGTAAATTTCAATGCGTTTTGACCCCTGTTTTCCCCAGCACTGGAGGGCGAGGGGATGATGGTGGATGATGATGCCGGTGTTGACCAAGTGCACACCGGGACCTGGCGGCTACAAAAGGAATATCGGGACAGACGCCGGGACATTACCCCATTATATACGATCATCCTTGGAAGACTGACTGCTTAAGCATACACACACACACACACACACACACACACACACAGGCTGTTGGAGACCACAGCCGACAAGACTTCGTACCCGGTACACTCTTGTAGACATTTGTTCTGTGAGTTATTCTTCCTGGCGTCCTCCACTAAGCACTCTATGATGTTTCTACTAGTACCTGCAGGCAGTGAGGTAAAACCAGCTTTGGCTCCTGCACATCTAAATTTACTTTCTAAGATCTTAAGGTATCTTTGTCACGTCTTAGATGGTGCCATCTGTGTTGTAAACCGTTTCTGAGTCTAATTCTCTACTTTCTCCAAAACGAACGAGAAATTTCGTCCTCTGAATATTACAATATGATTTTCAACTTTTCCTTGAACCGTGCAAAGTGTTCGTATTCACGTTATCAACGGTTTATACCGTAATCTGCCTTACCTAGTTCTGGCTTTGATTTCGAAGGTTGGCTCTGCACCTTCAGTGGTACGCCGGCAGCCACAAGGAACAGCCCGTGTCACCAAGCCATCAATTGAGGAACTTGAACACAAAACGAGGAACAGCAGAGGCAGGAGTAGGAGCCCCAGAGACCTACTGTGTCCACTTTTTAATATCTAGGGAATATACTTACATCATACAAGATTGCTAAGCTCACGTAATGTACCGACTTTCGGAACGATTTACGTCATAAACATCTGACCAGCTGTGTCTGACCAGATCCTCTGCGATCTCCGTAATCCTCCCCTTACGCTACCGCTCACAACCTGAGCTTGGGGTGCACAATAAACTAAACGCTAATGGCGGAAAAAAAAAATAATAATACTAAAAATCAATCTCCAGAGGCCGCCTTCGCCGCCAGGTACACGCCAGGTCCACTCGAAGAAGATATCTTGGAAGTGACCATTCCGCCTGTTTCATTTCCGGGCGCGGTTTTCTCCAGCATTGAAGCAGTAACCTCCGTTCTTCTCCGGCACTGGGAAACGAGACGCTTCGTACTGCTGGCTTCCGACGGCAGCGCGCCACACTCTACGGTCGGTCCACCACATCAATCGAGCAGGGTATTGAGCTGAGACGTACAGGGCACCCAGACCGAGCACACGCAACAAAAAAGAAAAGAATATTACTGCATTGAAAAACTGGGAGATACATCGCGCTACGAGTTGAGAGAGAGAGAGAGAGAGAGAGAGAGAGAGAGAGAGAGAGAGAGAGAGAGAGAGAGAGAGAGAGAGAGAGAGAGAGAGACAAAGGGACCTAAGCCCCCCTAGATGCAACATAATGGCAGCATTCAGACCATCGCTACAATCAACCTTAATCCTGGAGCCACAATGTCGACCATCACCTCCGTCTGTTCACCTGGGTAGGGGGGGAGCCCCCCCCCCCGTCACCTGCGCTTCACCTACATTGCGCAGGTGAATCGCTTGCTACTGCCCCCGCCTGCCTGCCTGCCTGCCAACGCATTACCCACACACTCTCACAAATTACTCATCTCTTGAACTTGAACGAGGTGGTCGATGAGCTTGGGCAGGGATGAATGTGAACAAGACCCATGTGGTAACGTATGGTGGTTGACCGTCGTCGCTAACTGGCTACTGTAAATCAACTATAATGGTCGTGTATGGTCGCTTTCAACACGTCTCAACGACTTGTACGTGATACGAAAATGTAAAAAAACTCGCACAGAATGACGGACACAACCTAACACCAGTCTATCATAGAAGATAAAAATACGAAAAGGGAAGTAATTTCGTTAAACGAGGAATAAATAATGAGGAACAGTCATCCCTTCAACGAAGGTGGGAGGCTGGACTTTGCGAACTCTTATGACAAGAAAGCAATACCAACGGTGACATATCTTTTTTAAAAGACACTTACGCTCTCCACCTCTAAGAATCTTTGAGTGATAACATCGGCCTCCACAGCAGACGAAAATATCGTGTCAGACATCGATCATCGAGGGCTTACAGCCTCCACTGCTGCTACGCCACTGAAGCCCAAATTAAGGTACAAGTCAAACCTCTATCAACGCAACTTTCTCTCAAGAGACATACTGTTCATATGTGGATAATGGAGCGTCCACGGGAGAGATTCGAGACCTCAGCGGACAGATGACTACAAAACGTATGTCATCAACAAAGCTGGTGGCAGCAGGTAGGCCGGAGCCTGAAAGAGAGAGAGAGAAAAAAAAGATTCTCATCTGAGGAACGAGAGCTCAAACTGGTGTGGGACCGCGCTGTTACAGACGTGCCCTCATCATCGGCGTATAGTACACATCGGGTGAGGGCCCATCGACGGAGTTGTGGAGACAGGTGACAAAGCCCCTTACTGCCGACGCAACGTACACATAATGTGAGATAACAACCCGACCTATGGGGGTGGGGAAAAGGAAAGTCTGAAGTCGAGGTAAGGTATACCTCCCGCGCCCACATAGACCCCCCCCCCCTAAGGTACAACCCCACTATGTTGTCTTAGGTGAATCTGGGGGAGATGACTGGGTCATCATATCAGGGGGTGGGGAAATGGAAAGCTCAAACCGGGAGATGACTAGGGTCATATCTGGGAGGGTATGGACGGCTCAAACCAATCATTTCTTTTTCCCCCCCGCGTCCGATGCGGAAGCTTATGGCACACCCCAAATAAACATCGGTATTCAGTAACAATAACCACAGGCGAACCCACTCTCTACCGCCTCTCCCTCCCCTCCACCTCCTGCTACCCCCTCACGTCACCTGGTGCCACTGGTCACCTGGAATTACCCGTCACCTGGTGCCACTTCTTCCCTTGGAACAACTCCCTCGACTGCTCGTCGCCTGGTACTACCTGTACGACAGTTCGACCCTTGAGTACGACAATTCAACACTTGAACATTACAGTTCGACCCTTGAGCACGACCGTGCGACCCTTTCGGTATGATGCAGGCGCCTGGCCTATGACATAACCCTTAAGGGGTCAGGTCACAGGCCAGGCCGCCAACACCACCATCAATACCCTGAGGTGGAAGGATCCTCTTCTGGATATAGCCACTGGTCAGCCTCGGGGGGCTCTCCCTCTCTCTCGCCAATATGAATATCAAATGATTTCCAGCAATAATTTTCCGTCGGAGGCAATTTTCATAAATAAGGTTTTATCTTTAGGATTCAAGCAGAAGGGAAAATAACTATTATGACAGTGGAGTAGAAAGTAATGATAGCACCCATAGGAGACGTGGGGAGGGAGGGAGGTAGCGGGTACCCACACTACGTAATATGAGGTCTGTGCCACAATCTTGATCCCCAGCCAATCATCAGTCACGCCACCTGATCCACTCTCTCTCTCTCTCTCTCTCTCTCTCTCTCTCTCTCTCTCTCTCTCTCTCTCTCTCTCTCTCTCTCTCTCACACACACACACACACACACACACATAGACTGCTACCACCGTAGTAATTCCTTCTACCACCACAACCCCAACGTTTTCAACAACAAAGTCATGCTGACAACACTTGTGACTACAACTACCACAGTCTGTACGTCAGTAACACTGCCACCATCACCCATACGCTCACTACAACCTGCCACCTGTCTCTACACCCATTCTACACTCTCCTGCCGCCTCGTAACTACGAAAGTGAAATCGTAAAGTGACGTAAGTAAATTATAAGAAATATTAAACACACTCGGGGTCTAAAAGTGTTTAATACGATGCTTACAGCCACTGTATTGTAAACTGTATTGTGAATTGACCTGTTCAATGGGGGACTCTTAAGAGGTCCGGGACAAGCAGCAACAAACTGTACCATCCTGGCCAGGGTGTGAGTACTACGTGGGCCTACAGGAGCCTGAGGAGAGGAGCAAGAGGGCAGCTTGGTCCTACCCTGAAGCGTTGAGGTACAAGTCCTCCGAGACTATGATTCAGGTTGAGGAGTGGTAGGTTATGCTACTCCAACCCCCACCCACCACCGCTGCTTCCACCTCCCTCCCCCACTCCCTCATATTCATCAACTACCAACACTGACAACAACACGGCAGGAAGGCATATGGAAAGGAAGAGAGAGCTTAAAGTGAAATAAAGGAGGAGGAACCTTGAACAGCTACCACTGCATTTCTCTCTCCCTCTATCACAATCATCATCACTCCACACCACCACAACCCCATCCGTGATCAACATATCTACACACAACCATCACCACAAAAATAAACACCAGCACCTTCACCACGACTACGATTACCACGACCTTACTCTCCCCTCAACACACTAAACACACTACTACCTTCCCATCCAACTATCTCTCTCACAAACATGTAGCACCACTCACCCCCCCCCCTCCAGCACCATAGCCACAATGACCCTCCCTCCCCGCCATCATAACTTAAATCACCGCCACTCCACACGGCCCTATATTTCATAACCCATATTCTTCCCGACTTCTTTCCATCTCTCCTGTCCTTCGTTCATCCTCAACCCTTGCACGTATCTCTCACTCCCTCTCCCTCTCTGTCTTCAGTTCTTGTCCATATCCTCTTAACCAATCACTCTTCCCCGCCTCCTCCCTCCTCTTCCTCCACCACTGGTGGAATCACCAATAACCACAGAGAAGACCGAGCCTCCAGCATCGCCAACACCTCACCCCCAATCACAGAATAAACACACACATTACAGGAGCCGAGCGAGGACGGCTCCCTGGATACAGACAGGGTCTCCTCCTCCTCCTCCTCCTCCTCCTCCTGCCAGTAACCTCCTCACCACCAACTGTCCCTCTGTGACTGACGAAGGGCAACAATACCTCAGCCCAAGCTGTAATTACACTCACTCATACCACAAACACACACACACACACACACACACACACACACACACACACACACACACACACACACACACAGGGACGATACTGCTACTATGATATTCCCTCCACTGACCTCCTGCTCTCATCACCTAACTTTTTCTCCGCCAGTAAATAAAACATTTGTCCATCCTGAAAAATTCAGCCACCCCCTTGTCAATAAACCGGTCGAAATTTCACTTCCCAGATTTTAAAACGACACTCACAGACTTGCCAGAAGAGATACTGTGGAGGGAGGGAGGAGGGGACACACATACACACACACCAGCCTACAATCCGTATTTGTTCGCCTCTAAGAGTAACAAAATACATAGGATTATACGGTGAAAAAATATACCGCCACGAGACACACGGTTGCATATCCTTGTATGCGATCCAATTATCTGGATACTTAGGGCCGCACTGTGACTGCATTAACTGAATTAAAGTTGCGTTGTAATCATGCTGTATTTTGAGTGTAATTGAACGCGTGTAAAAGTGCTTTTCAGGACAATTACGGATATTTTCCAATACCTTTTCTTTTTATACTGTACCTTACAGTATCTATAATATAATTTGAGCTGTATCACACTGAAATCTGGTGGTGGGACTTTACCTGATCTTGAAGGACTTTTGGGTTAATTCGAAGCTCCTTCTGAACGTCTATATTGTAATTCTCTTCTGTACAGGTACTGCAACTGTAGAGTATTGCAACCTGCGTTCAGGGTGTAGTTCAACCAAATTTGGCGTGCTTATGAGCTCTTTACATTCTATTCTAATTTTCCGTAATGAAGAGGAATCACATTCGTTGTGATTGTATTTCGTACTGTACTGTACTACACTGCAGTTTAGTGTATGGTATTTCCAGTTACTGTGAATCTGTGTGAAGGGGATACATCTGGTCTATGGGGAAACACGGGTAGGGATGGCCCATACCATCCCAACAACACTCTGACTGAAGGGATAGGGGAATGGGGATGGCCTGTACCATCCCAACAACACTCTGACTGAGGGGATAGGGGAATGGGATGGCCTGTACCACTCCAACAACACTCTGACTGAGGGGATAGGGGAATGGGATGGCCTGTACCACTCCAACAACACTCTGACTGAGGGGATAGGGGAATGGGGATGGCCTGTAACACTCCAACAACACTCTGACTAAGGGGATAGAGGGAAGGGGATGGCCTGTACCATTCCAACAACACTCTGACCATGGGAATAGGGGAATGGGGATGGCCTAAACCATCCCAACAACACTCTGACTAAGGGGATAGAGGGATGGGGATGGCCTGTACCGCTCCAACAACACACAGCGACGGTGTCAGGGAGTAATGTTGATAAAGGTATCAAGCCATGCCTTCCCTCCTGCTCAACATAGAGCGTGAGTGATGAAGGAAGGTGTAAGCCTAATGATAACGCTGAGACGAGGTGAGTGATTCGTCAACACGTGACCACAGTTGTACGACCCCCGGGAAGGGAGCACTCTGGAAGGTGTGTCACAACGTGGGGTTGTTCGTTCTCCTCTCTGCTTGTACAACACTGTAATGAATGTTATTTGTGTGTTAAGCTTAATCCGATAAATACAGCGCATAATGAAGTACACGATATTTACGGCTTGACGTACTCTTTGTTGTGTTCATTTAACATATATATATATGTATATATGGGGCTTCCACGCCGCCCACATACATTGACTGTTCTCTACAAAACCTCACTCTACTTCTAGCTTCCCTGCGTTAGGGCCTGGTCCGTCAGGCTTTTCGATGAAGTATGTGTCAACCTTACTGGGAGATCTTCAGTTCCTCTGTGGATAAGCCGAGGGCTCTTCCCACTGTGTTATAAACATCTCCCTGGTGGAAGCTGATGAGTCGTGAGGACCTGATGTCTTTGGCACTTGTCCTACGACGACAATCTCTGTTCGTACTATACGGGGGCTTCGTTCGCTCAGTCTCCCCGCGCAGTCTCCCCACTCAAGTCACTCCATCTAGGAACCATAGACGCCGCCACGTTACGGGTGTTCCAAAATTCCAGCAGTGCGACCTTAGGGACATTGTAAATCGCTACATCACCTGAGTATCGGCTTGGCTAAATACGAGACCTTGTAGTATTTTCCATGAGTATATCATGATGTATTACCTGTTTTAACTTCCTAATAAGATGAGTTTTCACAGCTTCTATCCTTCATCAGTTCCTCAGATGTTTCACAGCATCGATGGAGGCAGTGGAAAACCCTCCTACATCAAGCAGGGTTAATTTCTCCGGCTATGTACAGAGATACCAGTTAAACAGCATCCCAGTCGGGAAAGAAGACGCACTTCTAATACAACTATTGGTCTTGCTCCCCGGGTTTAGAGGTTCTCAATACCCATCGCGTCATCTTGACAAATGCAGCAGACCCTCAGATGGGTGTGTGAAGTCGTGCATCATCATCATCATGTGAACTCTGACTCACTTCTTGTGTCGCGGGTCACTCCCGTAAGTGTGAGTGTGTGTGTGTGTGTGTGTGTGTGTGTGTGTGTGTGTGTGTGTGTGTGTGTGTAACTCGTTTTCTATACGAGGTTATTTCTTTTATTTCTTTATAAACTAAGAGAGAGAGAGAGAGAGAGAGAGAGAGAGAGAGAGAGAGAGAGAGAGAGAGAGAGAGAGAGAGAGAGAGAGAGAGAGAGTATTCTTCCCCGCCTGAACGCGTCGTCGTGTTATTTTCGGCGGCCCAGTGGGCGCGCGCCTTGACGCGACGTCTGTTTGCACGATTTCAGTCTCCGCCACTCAACGAGATCACTGTACTTATTCTGGTGTCATCGGCGAAGGTAGGATAACTTGTGTGTGTGTGTAACCATCAGTGTCAAACACAAATACACACAATAGCACTTCGGGAGCAACTTTTCTCGGTAGACACGAGCTTTTTAACAATGGGAGGCGGGAGGGATGTCGTAAGGTTGTCTGTTAATCCAGATCTCTCTCCTCGATAAGAAAATTACAGACGCCGTCCAAATTTGCCAGTTATTCTATTCGCGCGTATTTTACGTGTCATCATCAGTCCACGGTTATATCTGTCAGACGTGTGAGATAAATCTGTGTAAATAACGTCAGCGTATTCTTTTTTTTTTTTACCCTTTGCCAGCCTCCAGGATGTGACCACAATGGCCTGGCCAGGCACTTGTGAAGGAGAGAAGGAACCATCCAGCTCTCACACACTCTAGTGATGACACCCCCGGTTTGTGTACTCTGTCTCAATCTGTACAATGTTACGCTCATTACTAAGTCATCGTCCGTCCACACCTTTATAAAGGTATGTGGTATTAACGTATATCTAACCTGTAGTTTGCTGTAGCGGCTTGGCTCCGCTCCATCTAAGGGAGCAAGCGTCAGCCGTTCCTCAAGTCCCTTGGGATGATTCCAGACCTTTCACCAGTCTGGATGTGGTGGTTATTAGGCTTATGGGCTCGTGGCCTCCATCTGCCTGACTGAGCAGAACAACTACACGAGGTAGGTGTGTGTGTGGGTGGGTGGCGGACGGAACTTTGGGGTGAGCAGACCTCCCAGTATATGTAGAGAATACATGGTGACTCTCCTTGTGTTGTGTCTGAATCGAGACAGAGCAACAGCTTTGATCCTCGATCACAATACACAAGCACGAACACCGTCATTCCTTTTTTTTTCTTTTTGTACTTTGAATGGGAGCAAAAATATATATTTCACTCTTGGTCGTCACTGAGGAGGGAGAGAACGAACAATGAACAGCACTACTGGGTCGTCGACGCTGATGGTGTTCACTAGACGCTGATTTGTGCCACATTCCCGATACTTCTCACGTCTCTTTACGGTCATTCTTGCACGAAACTTCCTTGGCAAGGAGACAGACGATACTCGATGTGGCTACTGGACTGGATTTTCACTTCAAGTTTTGGTAAACGACTTTCTTTTTATTTCTAAACCTTTATTATATATATATATATATATATATATATATATATATATATATATATATATATATATATATATATATATATATATATATATATATATACAAGAGAGAGAGAAAGAGAGTATACATACTAGGCAAACAGAGACAAACAAAACCCCACACAGGCACCCACTGACCTCCCTGCAAGGTAGCCATGACCCCTACCAGGCCACACCCTCTGCCTAACGACCCACTTGTGGCAAAGGTCGTCCAAAGTTCAGCCACCTGGTGGTACACCTGCAAACCCTCCAGCCAGACACCACCCCACCCCACACCACACACACACACACACACACACACGATCACATCACTTATGACACATACATATATACGACACTGGCAGCAAATGCGCATCAACAAATACACGACCACCATTTTCTCCCAGGTATTTATTCATGATGGCACATAAAAACGTCACACTACATATTGCAATCGTGCTTCTCATGTTACACAGCATCAGATGAGGATGAACACCAGCATCCCACCTTTTGGTTTACATTAAGAAATCATGCACGCTCCTTGCTTGCCTCCACAACGTCGTCAGAGACCTCATTTTCACCTCGTAGCCAGCCTTCCTCGCCCTCTGGAGTGCGGTGTTGGACCAGGTGACGACTCCTCCGCTGCTCCTCTGATCAGTCAAGCTAGTTGAATAGGAGATCCCTGGGCCACCAGAGCCAACTGACTGTACCCTCTGCATCCACGCTCGTCACCTTCTTCAGGAGACCTGTGTCCTGTGTTCAAAGACATTCTAGTGGATGGTTCCTAAAGTGTCTAATACTTATAGGCATTGTGTGTTCAACAGCTTTACGCTTCCTCCATTTCCAGCGATTACACTCGCACCAGAAGCACCTCACTTTACCAATACGTCCACAAGTGATAATGAAATCTGAGATGACAATGTTTCCCCGTGATGGTTTAGTAGCCGTGCTTATCCGTAGTTTCAACCTGTGATCTCAATATACAGTGTGATCCAAAAGGTGATAACGTTAGAGATAAAGTCGAAACCGTTGGTGAAACTCGTATCCATAGATTCTTTCCGGCTGGCTTCTCCTGCGCAACTCTTTATCAGAGAGCTGCTACTTCCAGTGGGTTACGACGCTGTTCACCTGGTGTGATATAATAGAGTGCGCATCTATTTAAGTATTTTTTGAGAATGAAAAACTTGAATAGAACCGGCCTTTTATAGCACAGGAAAGAGAACTTACCTGCATCTCTCTCTCTCTCTCTCTCTCTCTCTCTCTCTCTCTCTCTCTCTCTCTCTCTCTCTCTCTCTCTCTCTCTCTCTCTCTCTCTCTCTCTCCACAGACACACGCACACACATACAATTACAATGAAAGGTTAGAGGCCATATATTGAGCCACCACAGATTAGAAAAAAAAAAAGTTGATCACAACTATCTTTTTTTTAACCAATTACATGACGTTACCAGTAGACTGTCCTTCGATAAAAGCAAAGACAAAAACATAACAACCACGTGTCATACCATGAAAATCAAGCTCAGAAAAAATTGTCAGAAAACAGGTTAAAAAAAAAAAGGTCGCTTTTTATAGTATCAAGAGTAGACGATGCATGGAACTAATTAGGTCATGAAATCATGAGTAGCGACAGCGTATATCAGTTGAAACAGTTGTGTACAACGTACATCGAGAGATGAGGGCACCAACCACGAGTGTACAGCTCCCACCCTCTCCAACACAATCACCAACCAACCTGATGTACAAGACCACAGACAGCGTGGGCGGTGATCCATGCACTTCTGTGGCAGGTGAAGCTATGTGGCTGGCATAGGGAGCGTGCGACCCCGGGTATTTTTAGCCTGGAACGCACACTTCTACACTCACTCGTAGAAACTAATTCAAGACCGATAAATTCGCCTCCAGGGAGCCGGGCACAGCACGACACCACAAGGTGAGGTGCCTGACGAAGCCAAGTTTAATGGGAACGGTGGACAGGATCCCAACGTATCGTTACCTCGACTGTTACGTTCAACGTCTCTCCTCGTCAACGAGGCATTTTTTTTTACAGCGGGCGCATGCGACCGCAGCAAAAGTGGCAGTCAAAGACTCTGACATCTCAAGTTCAGCTGAAGACCATTATACCTTTAAAAAGGTGTCAGATTTCCGTGGCCCTCAATACTATTCATAATAATCCATCCTCTTAGTGGACAGGGAGGAACACTAACACGCCCCGACACTGCGAATACTTTTGACAAATGTGATTACAGAGTTATGACTCGTAAAATGCACGCCACGGTCGTAACTGGGGCGCCGGAGGGTCGACGCGGGGATCCTTGACGCCCACAATCGATCTCCAAATTATGAAGGGTAAAACAGGACACCTCCGGTATTTGCTGCTGGGGGAGTGAGGGAAGGGGAGGAGGATTCTATACCTGGGGCAGGAGGAGGGAGCTGTGCTTGCCTACCTCCCTTCTAATCCCCCCCCTCCTCTACGTAGACCCAACTTCCGTGAGAACTTCGAAGACGACGGCCCGGCGTGGTGTGTCCCAGTCCCACACGACACACTGACGAATGAACAAGGCCACCAGGACCCCTGCAGAGACACGGGACAAACACACACAGCAACGCAAAGGACGAACCATGAGTCCAGGTCTGAGACAAACACACTAATGCACTTCCAGTAAGACTTCCAAAACAGAAAAGATATTTGAGCTTTTCTCTCGTCAGCGATTCATATTACACGGCAACACAAGAACACTCAGTCATACACAAACCACGTCAACTGGCCACAGACTCAGCCCTTTCTTCTTGCCTATGGGAGAGAAAACGAGGCCACGTAAGAGCCCAGGTTGAGGTCAGTTCCAGCGCGTGAGAAACGAAGGTTAAAGACGAGCCAGTATCACTGTTAACAACTCGCTAATGTGCCATTAAAACAAGAGTATAATCCCTGAGAGGAAGGGACGGGACGGGATTGTATCCCACGACCCGTCGCCACCATAGGGACCGAGAGCTTGAGCAGACCTATATTTTGAGAGTCATTTCCTGCACTTGGTGACGAGGGGGGGGGGTCATGTCGTGGGAAGCTCCTGGCTCATCTTCGTTTAATAGCATTCCCAGGCTCGGGCTCGTCCTATGAGGAAGCGTTTAAGGTAATTACTACAAGACATTTATCCCAAGCTAATATCCTTATAAATAAGACATAATATCCGGGGTTCTAGACATTACCAGATTAAGCACGATAACCTGGAGAGGGATGGGTTCGACAACGGTAAAGGAAAAAACTATGAGACATTCTCAGAGATCACGACCCACGGGATAACCCAGTCATGAACACTATGAATCATACCAATTAAACTTGACGTGGTCTCCCATTCTGGAGGGATCCATGATCCGCTGCATCTGTATTATCAAAGGAACATCTCCTCCCATCTGTTACCCAAACATGCGCACCGGGATAATCCCCTTCCTGGAACCAGACACTCGGCTCGAGTGTGCACAGTAAAGCCTCCCAAAAGCAGAGATGACAATGGCAAAAGTATTCGGGCAAATCCCTTTGGGTCGCATCTGTTCAACATGCAACCGGGTAAAACATTCGTAATATAATAGTGAGACCTTTGAACTACGAGCAATAATCGGGCAAAAATTTCTCTCCGGTGTTACCAAACCAACCCGTACCGTGCCACGTATGCGCGACTGAGGGCCACAGCATCCCATTACCGCGCACCAGGCTAAAAAAAACTCTAGACTCATGCAGCTTGGTTTACAAGTCCTGACAAATGCTGGGGAAAAAAACTGAATGTCCTCGGTCGATACGGACTGTTTTTGGCGAGGGACAGACCAACGGTTTACCTGGTGTTTACGTGGTCATATCTGCATACGGAATTGACCAGGTAATACGCTTCTGCTTGGGGGGAGGGGGGGTTGTTGTTTACCTTCTAATGCGTACCTCCCTGGACTTTAGGTCAGACTTACTAAAAATACCGTATCACAGGGTTAGCAGGGGGACAGGAAAGGTTACGTGGCATCGTGCCTATGGTAAGGTTATCTATAATGGACTTTTTAACTGATAAATACCTATTCTGTCACTACCTACTGAAAGAAACACACTGAGAAGGCAATATCATCCGTTGAGTCCAGTATTCCCATTTTCCATGATTCATAACGGTTCGATTTCCTGCCAACGTTAAGCCCAAAGTAAGGGTGAAGGACAGAAGACATGGAATCCACGACACTGAAATGAACAACGGATCAGCAGTGACTTGAGGATGAGACAGCGAATCACATCCACAATGAAAAAAGACGACAGGAGAGACTAGCAGGGGCAAAATATAGAACAAACACGAAAGCGAAAATGAGTCTGAAAGGAACAAAAACGGGAATGAAACTACACACGATAAGGACACACCGTTTGGAAGAGAGATGGAGGTAAAATGAGGGGGGCAAGGAAGGAAGAGCGAAGGTAATTACCGCAGGCAGAGGAAGTGGAGGCTGAAGCGGCAGAGGAACTGAATGACCTGACGACGAAGGCACATCCCCCCCCGCTGCGCCGACCTCGACTTCTGCAGGAACCTCGCTCCGCTGGCCACGTATGGTGGGGACGGGGACCTCCTTAATGACGGCTCACTTTTATACGGTAGCCCAAATTGCTGGACCAAATGCTCCCCTGGTATTACCCGGTGTTTGCTTAATAACAGACGGCCATAAGTAGGCCTACGCGGTGATTCTCATGGAACATGCGAGACAGCACAGGTGCGTAAGCCAATGACCCTCCTGGCCACAACACCGAATCACCTGTGCGCACAACTGCTCGTTCTGGGAAGTCATCCTAAGTCATCCCTGGTTATATAATAGGTCATCGCCGCCACCCAGGAGGAGAAAGGCTGTCCGCCCACAATCCTGGGGTCCGCCAGCGGGGGCCCGGTCATGCCACAGCCTCTTATCCTGCCACTGCCCGTCGCCTCGGGGCGTCGTGCCGTCTGCTCCACCTGAGATACACTTTTGACTTAACCGGAGACGAATGAGAAGTTACAGTCATAACGCGCTCTCTGCCTCTGCTTTATGTGAGTGACTCTGCTAATATGATCCCGCTACCTACGTCTGGAGAGAAACCAGAATACCCCCCCCTCTCTCTCTCTCTCTCTCTCTCTCTCTCTCTCTCTCTCTCTCTCTCTCTCTCTCTCTCTCTCTCTCTTCCCCTCCAAATCACCGGATGCCAGATACTGTGTTTTCCTGTCAGCATGAGCGTGAACATGGAAAGAGTACGGGATACAATCCACGATCCTAAACTCTACCCTCCCCGTGAACTATGTTCACACACACACACACACACACACACACACACACACACACACACACCTGATAATTTACCTGTAACTATTCGAACCTGGATATGAACAATTTGTTTCTGTATAATCATAACCGTAGAACTCTTACATCAACGGTCTAGTGGGTCATACGTCGTGCTGGGTGATTCGAACACACAATGAGGCACGAAGGTACGTGAGAAACCCTTATATACAACTCCCTGATGGCGGATACCTGAGCCACGGAAACCTTCTGAAACTCTCCCCTCACGGCAAGTCTCAGGCATCAAAGGCAAGCCACAAGCATACCTGTTACCCGATACTCCACGTCACCTGCAGGCAGGAGACATGAACCGTAGTGGAAAGACGTCTTTACTGAGGCATTTCCATGTGGGGCACCTCGCACCTCACACCACCACCCACTTACCCACCCCACACCGTTGCCAGGCTCCTCAATTAGCCCGCAGTCTTTTCAGTCCCGCGCGCCACTGTTATTTAAAATTTAGTACGGTTCGGCGCAGATACTGGGAGTTAATCAAGATGACTCGGAGAGCACCCTGGGCCGCGACGCCCGCCGACGGTGACTCATGCAGACAATTACGGCTCGGGAGTAGCAACAGCACGGTGGATCAGGGGGTCACACTATGCCAGGCTGGACACATGCCAAGGCTGGGCGACGAGGTTCCCCCTCCCCAAGACCCTGTGCTGGTAAAACCATGGAGGGAGGGAAGCTCTGGGAGCAGCAGCTGTGATGGATTTCACTTACCATCGTCATGATGAGCTTAGGACTCGTGTATAAGCTCCTCCCTCTACAAATGCTGCCAGACAAGGGAAGCAACAATGGGATAAAGACAACCTACCGCACAGGAAACCTCAGAAAACAGGATCTTTTGCAGTGGTTATCGCAATTACCCGCGTACAGCCACGTAATTACGTGCGCCG
This sequence comes from Panulirus ornatus, assembly GCF_036320965.1. Taxonomy (NCBI): domain Eukaryota; kingdom Metazoa; phylum Arthropoda; class Malacostraca; order Decapoda; family Palinuridae; genus Panulirus; species Panulirus ornatus. The sequence goes on from NC_092281.1 coordinate 14,862,145, forward strand.
GTCAGCCACGACGGGCCCAGCGGGCGCTGACCTATTAGGTTCATAGCACAGACCTGTACAGAGGCCATCCACGGCAGACCCAGCGTGTTTGAAGGGGAGACTTGTCTCCGCTGGAGGATGGGCCGCCACTGTGCACGTCTCTCAACCATGTGCATCCCTCGTCTCTCACCTGTACTACAGCAACTTCAGAATGAACTAAGTCACATGACCTACTCTCCACAACCCCAGCAGGAGAGTGCAGCTCAAGCCTTACCTCACCTTACCTTTCCTTACGCTGGTTCGTTGTCTTTCACCCCTAAAGCTCCATCTGTAGCCAAGTCCCCTAGGCGAGGGCTTCATCAGCCAGGCTGTTTGATGCTTGAAGTCTACCACCAGGATGGTCTGGTACCCCTGGTTCCTCCACCCTGGCCTCGACGTCCACCACCCACTCCCCACGGACAGCGGTGCTACGCTCCCGGCCAAGTGTTGCACGGCTCCCACTAACCAGTGCAGAAACTTGCCAGAGCGGTGGCGGCCCACAGCCTGGGGACGTGGGTGACCCCAGCGGCTCCAGGGCTCGGAGGGGCGGCCGGGGAGGGGAGGAGGAAGGGGTGCGGACCGTCAACAACCACACGCAGGTCACGCGACCTCAACCTTCAACCTCTCGAGATGAAGGTCTTACGGGGTCAGTCGTCGATTACCGTGTGTGTGTGTGTGTGTGTGTGTGTGTGTGTGTGTGTGTGTGTGTGTGTGTGTGTGTTTACCTCGCTAGACCGTCGGCCATATGTTCAAGAAATATGTTCTTATTGACCACCAACAACACGTACCGTAATGAATGAATCTTTACGAGATTCTTATCACAGTGTATCGCACGAATATCAGGTATCACCGTAACATTTATGAACTGGAGTTCATCCTGGCTTTGAGACAACGTTTATGGGTTTCGTATCTTGTGCTCTGTACCTGTACATTCCACGATATGCAATTACTGTCACATTAACTAACACTAATTTCACTTTGCCCGGCTCTCTGTCTGATCACACCTCCCCTCCCCCTTACTGCAAAAACTCCAGTCCGCTAAGCTGGATCAGCCAGCCAACCCGATCGTTCGAGCGAGTGTTCCCTAGCTGTACACCACCACCCGTGTTCACTTGTTTGTTCCCTCTCTACGCCTGGTGAAGCCGTGAGGTGATGGTATACCAACCACTCCTTATAACCTTCGGGGGAGGCTGGACTGTCTTCACGCACACTTATCACTGAAAATACCTTGTACATGAAGCCTTAAAACTAACACCTCTATGTCCACATGGCCCAGTGGGCGACAAGGTTTCATCTGGTGAGATCCCCTGTCTGCCAAGCTGTTTGCTTCTGCAAGTCTGAGTTTGTTATATGAAGCTGGCTGGTCGGGTAAACATTCCAGCAAGCTATCAACTTGTGTTCGACGTACAGTAAACATCCTGCTTGGACCCCCTGTACACTGCACATGTTATGACGTCACGATTGTGCTTGCCATGACGGAATAAGGACCCATCCCCCTGGGTCCATGGGCCTACCCAGACCTACCTGTCATGACACTATTGTATCTTTTATAAATAATGTATATGCTGTACCAAAAAAAAATCCTTTTAAACCACTGTATACTGTATACTGTATACCAAGTTTGTCTTCACTTCCAAGTCTAATGTTTGTATCAGTGCCCACACGAACCCTGGTACTCTGTACATGTCCATCTCATGTTAGGTACTTGATCTGCATGATTCCAATGCCATTCCATGCCATTCCTTCCTTCCTAACGGGAGGAATGGGAACCTGGGTCCATTCAGGCACACCTGCCGCCAGTCCCCCTTGGTCGATGCATTGTAACCACTGTACGCTCCATTCTTGCCCCCCCACCACCTGCCCCTCGCCGTATAACCCTCCCTCAAGTTATCACTTAAATGTTTTGTCTATAGACGATTAGTCAGAAATATGTACTTTAAAACTAAGGAAATATCACCTATGAGCTTTTATATAAGTCTTTCTATGTTGATCCTTATTTATATCCATGAGCGTAAGCGGAAATGCCGTGGACCCCCGACACCTATCATTTTCCCACAATGTTTTCTACAATATCTCTGCTCGTCAGTGACCTTATGATGCATCCACTACCCAGTCTGTCCCTCCCAGCAGGGAATCATCTTCGCACTCGTTTGACCATTCTGGCTGGGTTTTTTTTTTTCAGCACACAGCCAGATTGTTGCATCAAGACTCTAACAGTTTGTGAATTACCAAGAAGAGATTTATCTTATGAAGCGCTAAACAAGAAAAGTTCTACCACTGGCATACGTACTGGCACAGCAGCATACGTACGTCCATACATACATACACCGTGATGAATAATAGCCACGTACATAAGCCATTCATTGAATTACACCAGCATAAAAAAAAAAATGCCCTCATAAACAATTATCTGAAACACGAAACTTTACATCTAGATTCACTCACAATGAAGTAAAAAAAAACAAACAACAACAAACAAATACAATAAGCCAGTGGAACATTTTCACCAACAAATCAAACGCCCATAACGAACTGGAGAGAAAAGAGCTGATTTGAAAAACATACACACATCCTATCTGGCCCTGTAATTAAATGAAAAAAAATATATATATACATATATGCGTTTTTATATCGCCCAAATCGGCGGTCTCTACAAAACAGTCAGGGCTGGACTGCTGGCATGGGTGGGTGTGTGTGTGGGTGGGGGTAGCGGTGTGTGGGGTGGGGGGGTATTACGTACAATTATCCCCAGTATATCATGTGTTGTGTGTGGCGGCCTCCCTCCTCCCTCTCCCCTGCCTTTCCCCCCCACACACTGATGGTTCCCAGATATCCCCGTCAACCGTCCTGACTGTGGGCGTGGGAAGCCCTCACTAGGGCTCTGGGGAAATGGTAGTCCAGGGGGGACCGAAGGTCTGGGTATAGAGGGGACTGTTGTGGGCGTAAGGGAGGGAGGGAGGGTGGGTGGGTGGTGCAGGAGGGGCAGGTCTTATCAGTGAAGGGCACTAACTCTGGGCATGAAGGGGAGGGTGGAGGGGGAGGGGAAGGGGTTCTGACACAAACTGTGGGATGGCGTGGGCGCGCGTGGGGGGCGCCTCAGGCGTGTGGTCCAACCAGAAGTCGCTTCTTCTGGCCGCGGTCATCTGGCTTAGCCTATGAAGTCACGGAGTGGGACCACAGCTTCCGTTCCCTCAGCCACAGCACCGTCACTACGCATACTGCACACGCTACACTTAACCACGTGTGAACTACAGTTCTTCAACTAACGTTGACGTGCCAATCAGACCACTGCATCATGCTTGTGACAACGCGTTAATATGATCGGCAGGTAATCCAACTCTTGATTCCGCCTTACGAGCAGTGTGTGTGTGTGTGTGTGTGTGTGTGTGTGTGTGTGTGTGTGTGTGTGTGCGAAATGGGTAAACCTCATCAACTTTGGGAGACACAAAATCTCTATGCACCGAGTCATGTGTATCCGCTCTCTCTCTCTCTCTCTCTCTCTCTCTCTCTCTCTCTCTCTCTCTCTCTCTCTCTCTCTCTCTCTCTCTCTCTCTCCTTCATCCGGTGTGCCAAGAGCAAACGACACAGTGGTGCCACGAGTGAGTGAAGCCCCGAAGTGGACGGCGTCACTTGAGCAGCGAGACACACAAAGGGGGGTCTGGTGTGGGAGAGACCCCGCCCAGACCCCTTCCCTCGGGAACCCTTAACACACGAGAAACACCACAAACATGTCACTCCAGACAGACCCAGCGATGTAACCGTACAAGATGTTGTGCTCTAATGAAATGCTAAAGTCAGCCAAATTGGCCCGACGGCTGCGTCAGCTGCCAGCCAGCAGCAATAGCTTACTGCATCAGGCTCACGAAAACGTTATTGAGAAGCAAAGAGCCATTACTATAACCCTGCACTCGTATCTGACGAGGTCCCTCATTTAACACGATCTATGACAGGATCCTATTTCAGGAAAGCCAACGTCTTTACAAAAAAAAAAAAAAACTTCAAACTTTTCCAGCAGCAGTTGCCACAGGTGGGTAGCCATCCACATCCTGAACCACGAACAAAGAAATGTATCAAAAATCGAAGAAAATTTCGAGGAAAAAAAAAATTGAAGAGGAGGATGATTTGCTTGAGTCCTGACTGCACGTTTAAACCGTCGAGAAACATTGGGTATCAACTGCACGAACTAAAATATCAGTTGTTACAATTCACTGTATAAAATTAAACTCTTTCTGTAAGCTTCCGTATACAAAGTGTCTCTGTGTGAAGGGACCTTCCTCGGGGGCAGATGGTTCATCTGTTTTAAGAACAGGGGCGGGGAGCCTCTCACTACCCAACCCTCTCGCTGCTGACTACACTCACACACACACACACACATCATGAGGTCACACCAGGAATGCTGAACGAAACCGAGCCGTCTAACCCAAGACAAACACTTCCCCTAACTTTTCATGAGACGTGTTTCATGAGCGTGAAGACCGCGGTACCTGACCTCAACCGTCACACAGCAGTGAATGTCGTGTGACTAGTGTGTGGGACGTGTCAAGACCAGACTACTCCATCATCACCATCAATGGTGACCACCTCACACTGAAGAGTATATATATATATATATATATATATATATATATATATATATATATATATATATAGAGAGAGAGAGAGAGAGAGAGAGAGAGAGAGAGAGAGAGAGAGAGAGAGAGAGAGAGGGAAAATATCGCGAATTCCAGATGGCACCATAAGATTTACCCATACATAACCAACACCTTTCTCATATCTTCCCCATTCCTCCTCCCTTACTACCTGAGCCACACAACCTTCTCTCTCCCTCGCACCCATATCTCCTTACCTACTTGCCCAATACCCCCCCTCTCTCTCTTTCCCTCTCGTCCATAATCACAGATTCTCTCTCTCTCTCTCTCTCTCTCTCTCTCTCTCTCTCTCTCTCTCTCTCTCTCTCTCTCTCTCTCTCTCTCTCTCGACGGGTACCCTTTGCCCTCTACCTCAGGGCTGGTCAGGTAGGACAGGCAGTCATGTACACCTGGAGACTGAATTACGGTACGAGCCAGGCGAGACAATGGGCCGTAGGGAGACCGAGGTCTCACCTCGCGAGACCGGGAGAGGGTTTGGATAAATGGGGGAAGCAGATGGAAATGGCTTGATCTGGACACAGATAAAACAGACGACCGAGGCCAAGGTTTATAAGGAATGAAGAGCAACTGCTTCCCCCCGAGTTCAACCAAGGATGGAGACAGGAGGAGAGTAAACAGTAACAAGTAAGACGGAACAGGAGGAGAGTAAACAGTAACAAACAAGACGGAACAGGAGGAGAGTAAACAGTAACAAATAAGACGGAGAAAATGGAAATGGAGAACTACACAATAAACATCACGATTCCCCTAAAGTAACCACGAATAAGAGTTTTAGAGAGAACTGAAATAGCTTAGCAGTACCGGGCAAAAAAAAAAAAAAGTTGAAACCCTCCTCGGGCATGAATAAAAAGCGTTCTCAGATAAACTAAAGGTTAGGTCGATCTTGCGCGACAATGGACCAGAATCCAGGCTGGTGTGGAAATGCCAGAAACAGGTTGGACGAAAAAAAAAACAAAAAAAAACATTGCATTTGAGATCGAGTGGTCCAGATACGGGACATACTGGATACATTTACAGCCAGGTGGGATGTGTTGAAGACCCTGATTGGAATGTAGATTAGTCTGCCCCCACTGCGACACGGGGAGACGAAACGCAGAAGAAAACGGGGAAACAGGGAGAGAGAGAGAGAGAGAGAGAGAGAGAGAGAGAGAGAGAGAGAGAGAGAGAGAGAGAGAGAGAGAGAGAGAGAGAGAGAGAGAGAGCACCACCCCAACCGCCTGCGCTGAATATTCAGTATCCCAGACAGGCTCACCACCACCACCACCACCACCAAACAGCACACTCACGTACTCCCACCGGGCAAAAATAGTTACTCGCGGTGGAACTTAATATCGCGGTCTTTGAAGATCTCCAGAGCTGTGGCAAGAAAAAAAAAAAAAATACACACAGTCACCCATAACAGTACCCGCCAGGCACTCTCAGCCCAGTTTGCTTTTGCCGATGAAGCGAAGACTTGGCGCTACAAATACAAAACTGCACACAACACCATGGGGTGGCCGACGCTGGCACAGAACATACTACAAACACAACTCTCGAACGTTGGATCAAAAGCGACTTTTTTTTTCCCGTACCTGATAAATTCGCCTTAATTTATGACTCGTGTATTAAACAATTACATGTATCCTCAGTACTGTATAATTGGCAGCCTGCTGAAAGAGCGGAGTCGCACGGCTTAAGAGTGTTTCTTCTGCAGCAGCTACAATGGCCACACATAAACAGACGCTCAGCCAATCCATCCGTATTCTTCAACAATAAAACATAACCAATTAACACATAATTACACCAACAACAATGACAAAAAAATATATGTAAAAACTACCACTATACCCATAAATTACACTCCAATTTTCTCACGGTCAACTATTATTCCCTTCTATGTTAAGAAAGGAAGAGGGAAGAAAAAGAGATTTATTGTGCTGTACAGTGACCAGCCCCCTACCCCTGGTGCCCGACCAACGACCCTCCCCAACCTCAGTAACCCGTCGAACAACAGGGGTAAAGGGGATAATGACACCACCCTCTCCCTTACCCCCCCACCCCAAGGCTTTTACAGAAAGGTGAGGGAGGTCTGAGGTCCCACTAGTTATTTTACCTTTCTGCTAAAATCGGGTCTTCAAGGGTTTACTAATATATATAATTCAAAATACCGAGGTCTAGGAACCAATGCACCTTCGTTCTAAAGGAGCAAGAGGTCAGGTGAGGTGAGGTTATGTAACCCTGACTATTCTTGGGTAGGTTAGGGTTAGGTTAAGGATGAGGTACCCCAAAGGAATGACACCTCCAGAATCCGGCAAAATCAAGCTCTTGGCACGCCAGGGAGAAGCGTCGAATACGATCGTAGTACTTCCGTAATGACACAGGCGTGTGAGCATCACACCTTTAAGATTTATTTTCAAGACTGGCAAGATCTTCGACTCCGAAATCAAACAGAAACTTAACAACTCCGGGACTGACGGGACGACTTTGAGGTCGAATCACCTGAACGGAGGAGGGAGATGATACGCTCTGATACTTTACAGAAAACGTAAAGTAACAGGTCGAAACTAAATCAAGTTAATTCTGGGTATGATTTAACAAACATCACGCTGAGCATGACCTATACTAAAAGAATTCACCTAAAGTGACCAGAGCCAAGGAAATCACATGTAACTAAATTCACACTTCGCCTTGCCTAACCGAAATAATAACTTCAGCATGGCGAAACGTACTCACCCTCGAGTAACTCACCAGAACATACCGATTTCAGCTGAAAATTAATACTGTAAATCCCTAGGGACAGAGGAAAAAGAATACTGCCCATGTATCTCATGCGTGTCGGAGGAAGCGACTAAGAAGGGCGAGAGCAAGGGGAGGGGAGTGGGGTGTTAGGGAAGCCACCCCTAACATATTTTCACTTTCTAGACTTTGGGATCAAAGAATTGTGGTAAGACGATTTTCCCTACACGGCTTAAAACGGCGAAAGACGAAAAAACAATTACAATATTCCCACGAGAGCATGTTGAACATCTGCAGACTAGAACATAATAGTTTCCTTAACCTGCTGTATCATTATATATATAGTATGAAAACATCTCTGCCCATCCAGACACAACCACACTCTAGATTCAAGTATTCTACAGAGAACATGAATCATCTTATATATAGCCTTATCTGCTGAGTCTCTGCAGTTTACTTTCTGACGACATCTCGCCAAAACATACATATATATATATCACCCCTCGTCACACCACATCTACAGAGACAAACTAGGAGTACACATCCCTTCCTCCATGGCTAGGATTATCACCACGATCATTCTTGGACAACAATGATATTATCACAAGCTAAACTTTTTTTTTTTTTTCGTTAGAACGACTAAAGCGAAAAAAATATCTCCCAAACTGTATTAAAGATAACATGACCCGAGGTAATACTATGAGAATCCTGTAACATAATGCAACACAAAGAAAATAATCCTATTGTTTGACAAATACGTCTAAGATAAACATTCCCTCCATTATAAATCTTTGCCCCCCCCCAAAAAAAAAAAGCATGTATTTTAACAGCATTTCCAGGGACACTGTAAACAAGATAAGTACAAAATTTAAATCGAGATCTTTTACACTGCCGGTCTCTCTCTCATTGAATTCGAGATAGTTTCGGTGAAGCATTAATAAAAAAAAAAAATTCTTTAACGAGGATGTCAACTTCGTGTGTGTGTGCTCCTAACTGGTAGTTTTTCAACCAAGAGCAGGTTTTTCCCCCTGGAAAGCTCACACTAATGTGTGCATATTTCATAGAGACATTCCAATATGTAAAGAACGAACGCATGTAAGAAATTAATTGAAAATAAAGTATCAACGGTATACGAAGCCAAAATTATAGCAGGTATATAATCACGTGATCTACACACCAGCTCTGGTGACAGCAATACCTTTGCACAGGGAAAATTAGACACAGATTTTACGATCTGGCATTCAAATATCCATTTTATTCCATTAGTATCACTTTCCAGAACTCTTTAGTGGTTAGATATACACACACCCAGGAACGTGGTAAGTCGCCGTAATTCAATAACGTCCACGGCATGAGAATATATTCTCTCCTGCGTTAAACGCTCCAGGAGGTAAATTTACGAGACATGGCCATCATCAAGCTGGTTATCATGACCCACAGTTGTCAGGTCAGCCACTCAAAAACGCAGCACCTAGCACGAGACCCAGTGTGTGTGTGTGTGTGTGTGTGTGTGTGTGTGTGTGTGTGTGTGTGCGAGGTTGTGATATACAACAAAATACGACACAACACATAAGTCCCAGTTACCTTGAGGGGACCACCCGTCACAATTACCCTGACATGCTAACAATCCAAGCGCCACTTACACCAACTCCCCTAACGACTTTATATGACCGCCAACCGCACAGTTTCCACCGTAACACTTTGATCTACTGCTTGGACTCATTGCTACGTCACTTACCCTACAGTCGTTACGCCTGATACCATCAATGCTATAACAAAGTTTATCTTACGCAAAATCTACTCTTGGATTTATCGAATTTAAGCCATCGATATCAGAAAATTTCATTCAGGTGTTCGAATAAGGAACTCCTGCTACACCGTAAGAGAAAAAGTAATAAGGTTACGTTTAGTTGGCTAATTTCACTTAGAATCAAGATAACCCCTTTAAAAAATAACCTAAACTAACTCTTTCTGCACATAATTTCATTGAAACTAAAAATCGCTGTGAATCTCGACTGCAACAATTTCTGCATAATTCAATAAAAACACACAAAAAAGAAAGTGTCAATGCACGAAGTGACGCCCGAAACGTAAATCACAGCCGTGATTACGATAATTCCTCAACACAATATACATTTCACTTTCTCCGTTTCGAGACGACATTAAGAAAGCTTAGCTCGCAAAACGAACGCAGTATGTCACTTCGCCAACGTAATAAAAAAAGAAAGTCAACAAAAACTTCCTAACCATCGTAATTAACCTCCACTGTTTACATCGGAGAAAGTCGTAATCCATGAGAACTGGAACCAATTCTATACATCACATACATAAAATACAATAATCCAACTTCGTTCAGGAAAATGAAATTAACATCACATATAAAAGAACTCTGTAGTGTTGAAACTTGCTAAATCAATATTCTCGTCTGTGTGAGTTCTACCCCTCGTCTCCCCACAGCTGCTAAATTATTTCCAGTCTAACACCATTTGGTTCAAGGGTTTTCGAACTTTAAACACCTAATGACGCGGGATAATCAAATGCAATCATTCGACACATCATACTTCAAACCCCATTCAAGAATTCCAAAGCTTCTAAATGCATTATGAGCCAGACACTTATCATGTCAGCAGTTTGCTAGTTCTAAACCACTCATATCACCCAACTACCTAGTTCGTTTTAGACCACCTCCACTCGAGTTATAAGGGTCTTCATTTACAATAACCAGGGATGGTACTAGTAGTAGTAACTACCTATCATCGATTGGTCATTATGATACAATTGCATGTAATTAGTAACTGTTTACTACAAATGGATGAAATAATGACGTTTGCGATTTCCTTATGATATACTTTTGAATATATAAGCAATGGAAAGGAAGACAGTTTGGGAAAACGTAAATAATGTCGATCATGACCTTCAATACAACACTGAAGTGGTAGCCTTCACTTGTGCAAGGAGCGAGCAACAGTCACCTTGATCCACGAGTACCTGTTTCATCGGCTGCTGTTAGAGCGCTTATTTAAGACTGCTGGAAAAGTGTTACGCCCTAATCGCAGCAACTTAAAAGAGAATAACTTTTAAGAAGCTTATGATTATGTGGTACAATGTTAAATGATGAATAAGCAGCTCTACATCGTAATTATTTATTCCAATGAAACACAAAGGCCCAAGTGTTACCTAAATAGTAAACAGAATTCATATTAAGCAGATTGGGGGTTTTGTTTTTCCTCTACGTCAGAAGTAGTTTATTACAACATGAAAGTAATCTAAATTGTATTGAAAAACGTTGTTAAATTTCTATAATCATATCTTCAGAAAGTAATCGCAATCGGATACATAAGTCATGTAGTCATACGCTGATCTGCAAATTATTTGCAACTTTCACACAACACTTTTCGCTGATATATATATATATATATATATATATATATATATATATATATATATATATATATATATATATATATATAAGAGATTCATGACTAAAAACCATACCCTCAGTTTCTGAGTTTTATAACTCGTGTCTTCCCAGCTATTAAATTATTTCAACCCAGCTCAGGTTGGTTTCGGGAATATCTGGTGTAATATCCGATGACACCCTCTTTAAAACCTGAGTAGCAGATGGGTACAAATGAGTGAAACAGTTGACTGGACCAATGGTACTCACATCATAGAGAAGGTGGAGAAATGAAATCGCTGGGTAGTGACGGCAGCGGGTACAATCCACGATAAAAATTCGCCTTGTATTAATCGTGTATCAACCACTCCAAAACAGTCAAAGACCTGTTTCACTAACACTCTCACTAAGTTTAAAATTCGAGTAACTGTCTATTATAGATGCCGTTTGTATTACGGATCGATCAGCATCCAGATGTATTGTAAAAAAAAAAATCAATGTTTTACGCAGGGCACAAACTTTGTAAACAATTCGGTACACGTGGTTGAAGGTTGGTGTCGAGAGGGGGAGCGATCTCAGTGAGACAGTCTGAACTCCTCCCTACCACTAGCAAATGAACACTAACGCTGAGGGGGTTGTCGCGGCATCGCCATACCGAGACACTACTACCACGAGATCTACGGGTCATGCGTTGAATTCTCCTATGCTGAAAATATATGTTTCATGCATTTCACCTTCCTCAAATATGGCCTGCTGACTAGTTTACGCACACAGAAGAAAATGATGTACGATGTTTCTCTTTAAAAAGTTTCTTTGGTGAGAGGGAGGTTTATATTCCTACGTCTGGCCGGGCAGTGGCGTACATCTCGTGGACCCGAAATTCTCTACTCAACATGAAGTTAGTAGAGTTGCAGGAGTCGAAGGGTATGGTTGTATATATCCTCCAATGCCCGAAACTCATCGTTACGCTCTTCATGAAAAGGAAGCTTTGGAGAAATCCGTCGAAAAAGTTTCGTTACACCCGTTACTGTATACCTGAATATGGGAATACGGTATATTCTTGTGCACGTTTTTTGCGCCACAGTCATACATACATATCGGGCCTGGTACGTCACCATTGTCATAAAAGCATTAAGTACGCCAACAGCGGACACGCAAGTCGTAAATAATAAGCTTTGACTTCAATATTTTCTACCTCTGCTAATATCATCAGCTCTAGGTAAACGATTTCTGTCCCTGAGCTGGTAAATCAACCCGTATGGTTCCCTTAAAAAGTCATACAGTAACACCAATATTCCTCACACACACATAACGTAGCTTTACAACCTTTTGTTTTGTTTTCCTTGCGTCAGAAAAAAAGGACGATTTCGTGTGCGTAACTTGAGGTGGTGCGTGTGAGAAATGGGTGTGTATACCGCCCGAACATTATGGCAACTGCAGTTTTTCGTGATGGGAGGAGGGAGGAAGACGGCGTCGCCTGGTCTAGCTAGAGGAGGCAAATTCCTTGAGCCAAAGTGTGCGACGATGAACGACGGTGCGTCTACGCCAGTAACCACTTCCCATGTGTACCCTACCATGCGATCTGTACCATCCCTGCTCCTGGACTTTAAATCCCTCCCCCCCACACACACACACACAACACACATAAATCCACTTAAATACCCAATTTCACTCGACCTTTGCCAGTAATGGCACACCAGAGAACAGACTGTCATTGATAAGAGCCCGTGCCAGGCTTGGAGCTGTCGGAGCATGACACACCATCCATGCTATATCCATAAAACCTGCGCCATAT